>NC_057811.1:343326419-343345608 GCF_018294505.1 Triticum aestivum
TGCCCACAAGTCATGCTGAAGCGGTACTACTGCTCGGGGGGAGCAGTACTATCGCTTATCACGGTCAAAACAGCCCAAGGAGACAGAAAAACAAGAGTGGTAGTTCTGCCAAGAGAGGTACTACCGCTCGGGGGAGCAGTACTACCGCTTAAGTAGTACTACCACTCTCTACTACCGATCTACTACTGCTCGAGCAGTTTGGGCAACAGAAGCATAAAAGTAAGCAGAAGTGGTTGCGGTAGAGGGAAGCGGAAGTACCGCGCAAGCGGTACTACCGCTCGGGGGAGTAGTACTACCGCTTAGAGCAGTACTACCACTCTACTACCGTTTAAAACTGAAAAACTATCCAAGCAAAATAGAAGGATGCTCCAATACTGAAACTGCTATAACTCGTGCAAACAGGCTCCACAATCAGCAAACTCAAGCTTGTTAAGAACTAACAATGGAGAAGAAATGCCAATAGGATAGGAAGAGGACCTTCCCCAAGTATGAACTGGAAAACTCTCCAACACCGAAAAACTCAAAGATGATGCATGAGAACTCCGTTTTCGATGAGCTTGAGTTTGACAAGAAGACAAACACAAACTCTAAAACCACACGGAGAGGAATCAAATAAGAACCAAGAAAGATGATGACATGCAATGGTTTGAGCTCTCTACAAACAATACGATCAATCTACTCACTCGAGTGCCCCCCTTGATATTACGGCTATCAATCCTATAGCCTGGTCTCCTAAATAACACCATGAGACTGGTAAAATAGAAAACCTATCACGGACAAACTTTTGCCTTGCGCATAATCCACTTGATCTAGATGATGACGATCTTGACCTCCTCAAGTTGGACCGCGTTTCTTGATTGCGCTGGCTCGATGAACACTAGTAGATTACTCCCCCATACTCCACTATGGGTGAGCCACTCTTAGGCACATCTTCACAAGTCCATCGTCACCACAATGGACGACAAGCTTCAAGCCCAATCTCTTCGTGATGCTCCACTTGAACTTGCACACCACAAACTTGATCACTATCACCACTTGATGTCATCCTCCTTGTATTGTATGAGATTTTACTCTTGGCGCAAGCCCATGGAAACATACCTAACCCCACATATAACTCTTACGTAGACCATGGGTTAGTACACAAAGCGTAGTGGATAATGCTTACCATACCTCTCCGTACATCTTGTACGCTTTGTGTGTTCATCAACTAGATTCACTCTTTGACTTAGTCTTGATCAACCTTGTATCATGTCTTCTCTATGACCAATCTTTGGATAATTCCTTGAATAGCACCTTGGTCATCACATAATCTCCTTGAAACAAACAAATGGACTTCAAGAAATGCCTATGGACAAACCCTTCAAATATAGCTTAAGGCAACCATTAGTCCAAAAAGATTGTCATCAATTACCAAAACCAAACATGGGGGCACCATGCTCTTTTGCTAGGCTTCTAATTATGAGGACAAGAGTATTAGCCAAGCTCTAATTAGTCAACTAGGACCAACTAGAACATGAACTAGAAGACCTAGAGGAGGCTCCAAAAACTGTGTGTTCAATTGGGCACCAAACCTCCACTATATATAGGTTAGAGGGGAGAGGGAGGGCTGCCACCAAGGAGGGAAACACTCCTTGGGGCGTCCAGCCAAGGGGAGGAGGAGTTGGACTCCTCCTCTACTCCTATTCGGCCTCCTTCCTTAGGGAAGGGGCGCCTCTCCCCACTTGGGCCCTTGTGGCCCAAGTTGATTTCCACCTCTTGCCCTTTTTAGGCCCGTTGATATTAAATGAAATATAAAATTGTTTTAAATACTTTCAGACCATTTTATATATAATTTAACATTCTGGAAACATTTTCCACCTATATATCATTTATCGGTAATACCCGGTATTACTCGATATTCACCGAAACCCTTCCGGTGACCCCGAAACACCGAAACTGGCTGCAGCTGATTGAGTCCAAGTACCTGCAGGGCCAGCCCCTCTTGGCTTGCTTGCACTCGGCTGGGTCCCAGTTTTGGAAATCTGTCCAGGCCATCAAGGATGAGATTAGGCTGGGTTTGCGGTTCTCGGTTGGTAATGGGTCTGGGACCCAATTTTGGTTGGACCCCTGGCTTGATGAGGAGCCTCTTCGCATGCGGTTTCTAAGGCTCTTTGCGATTTTTTACGACCCAGCTGTTCTTGTTTCTGTGGGTGCTTTGGATGAGGGATGGAACATTGTGTTCCGCCACTCATTCGGACCAACTGAGGTGCAGGAATGGGCAGACTTGAGGGAAGTAGTCCCTCTTCCTTTGTCCTAGGATCCTGACACTGTTTCTTGGAGTATTTCTCCTTCGTGAGAATTCTCCGTAAGTTCCGCTTATCAGGCGCTATGCTGGCTGCCGGTTCTCCAGTGGTTATCCCCATTGTGGAAGGTGCCGATGCCCCTGAAGATCAAGATTTTCGTGTGGCAGCTTCTCAGAGATCGTTTACCTTCGGGGACCGAGGTGTTGAAACGCCATGGTCTGAGCAATGGCCTTTGCCCCCTTTGCCTCATCCCAGAAACAAGAACGCACATTTTGTTCTCGTGTGTAGCAGCACAGGCACTTTGGTGCTTTGTTCATGAGGCTCTGGGACCGGAGTGGGAGGCCCATGACCTTGCAGAGTTTCTGCAGGTAAGGGCCACTCAGGTTGGCCGTAAGCTCCGACTGTTCTCGCTTATCTTCACGACTATGATGTGGACTCTATGGACTACCCGCAATAAGATGGTGATTGAGTGGGTGTTCCCGCGGCGTGCTTCTGACTTGTTCTTCAAATTTCCTGCCTTCTTGCAGCACTGGCATCCGCTCGCTAGGCCAAGAGATTGTGACCGGCTTCAGCTCTATCTGGACGCTCTGCTGTCTTCCGCGCGTCGGCTCTCCGACCGTTCGTCTGCTTCGTAGCTTGCCCTGGTGGCCTTTTTATGTTTCTTCTTATTTCGTTTGGGCGTGTTTGTGTTGTGGCCCCAGCAGTTTCCTTTTATCACTATGGTTGAGACTTGGTTGTATGGATGTATGCTTTATCTATAAAGCGGGGCGAAAGCCTATTTCGTTAGCGCTTCCGGATCCTCTCGGAACTATTCCGAATATTAATGAAACAATTCCACAAATATATTCTCATCACTCCCATCCTACTAACACTCATCAGATCGTGATTGCCTTAGGCTTGTGATCCTGTAGGTTCGGTAACTCATAGACATGAACGAAACCCATTCGTTCAATGACCAGCAGCGGGGCTGTGGACGTCCATATCGATGCCTGTGAGCAGATGAATGATATTCGAGTGAACCTTAGGTTATCATGTGATGCTCCCTTTGCTTCGCGATACTTTACAAAACCTAGTGTGCATCAGTATCCTGCCGAGTCATCACCATGCTCACTATACCATTGCTCTCGTTACCGGTTTTGTGCTTCTTTCTCGTTGACGTGTTTCGGCATCCCTGTGATGTAGTCACCTGTGTCTGGCGAGACGATGATGGATGTTGTCACACCGAGAGGACCCTAAGAATATCTCTCCATCGTCGGAGGAGCAAATCCCACTCTCGAGCTATCTGGCAACTTGTCAAACTTTCCAATGAACCTGTAAGTTCTCGTTATGATCACCGTGTTACGGGTGACGTTTGAGCAACCCCAAAGCCCACTATACGGTAGGAAGTGACCACGAAACTCTCATGGTCTAAGGAGAAATATCACACGTTAACACTCCGTGTTATTACAATTGAATGCACACGATATTAACTCAATTCATAACAAACAAGATTGGGTCGATTCAATATGATCGTTCTTCCAACGTCATAATCTCAATGTTGTTTTAGGACTATCGTTACAATTAATGATATCCTAAATCCGAAAAACGTGATTACTAACAACACTTGAGCTAGTCTTAGAGGCGTGACTAGGGACCTTTTATTTACCGTTTATCATTCCACACGTGCATATGAGTTTTCCACTGAATCGCATATTCCAGGACCATAGCAGTTATAACATAGAATATAAACTCTTAACTATGAATATGGAAATATAATACTTCCTCCGTCCCAAAATAAGTGTCTCAACATTATACTAACTTTAGTACAAAGTTGTACAAGAGTCAAGACAACTATTTTGAGACGAAGAGAGTAATACAAATATTATTGCCTCTAGGGCATATTTCCAACAGTTAGTCCCAAAAAGTTATATAATATTGCATATAATTGCATATAAAACATCCAAGATTGATACTATAATAGCATGGAACAATCAAAAATTATAGGTATGTTGGAGAAGTATCAGGTTTGCGGGAGTCCAGACACCCAAAACGTAGGACTCCGACACCTCGGACCACCCAATTCCCCCCCCCCCCAAGTCCCATTTCCTTCCACTCCGCCCCTTCTCCCCTTGCTTTGCATCCACACCCTCCACCTCCGCCGCCGTTGTTGTTCGTCTCCGGCCACCACAGAGGCATTGCCTGTTGGGAATCGTAGCATAATTTTAAAATTTTCCTACGTTCACCAAGATGCATCTATGGAGTATACTAGCAACGAGGGGAAGGGAGTGCATCTACATACCCTTGTAGATCGCGAGCGGAAGCGTTCCAATGAACGTGGATGACGGAGTCGTACTCGCCGTGATCCAAATCACCGATGACCGAGTGCCGAACGGACGGCACCTCCGCGTTCAACACACGTACGGTGCAGCGACGTCTCCTCCTTCTTGATCCAGCAAGGGGGAAGGAGAGGTTGATGGAGATCCAACAGCACGACGGCGTGGTGGTGAATGTAGCGGGTCTCGGCAGGGCTTTGCTAAGCTTCTGCGAGAGAGAGAGAGAGGTGTTGCAGGGGAGGAGGGAGGCGCCCAAGGCTGTTGTATGCTGCCCTCCCTCCCCCCCTTTATATAGGCCCCCTGGGGGGGCGCCGGCCCTGGAGATCAGATCCAAAGGGGGGGCGGCGGCCAAGTGGGGGGGAAGGGGTGCCTTGCCCCCCAAGGCAAGGGGGAACTCCCCCCTAGGGTTCCCAACCCTAGGCGCATGGGGGGAGGCCCAAGGGGGGCGCCCCAGCCCACTAAGGGCTGGTTCCCTTCCACTTTCAGCCCACGGGGCCCTCCGGGATAGGTGGCCCCACCCGGTGGACCCCCGGGACCCTTCCGGTGGTCCCGGTACAATACCGGTAACCCCCGAAACTTTCCCGGTGGCCGAAACTGGACTTCCTATATATAATTCTTCACCTCCGGACCATTCCGGAACCTCTCGTGACGTCCGGGATCTCATCCGGGACTCCGAACAACTTTCGGGTTTCCGCATACATATATCTCTACAACCCTAGCGTCACCGGACCTTAAGTGTGTAGACCCTACGGGTTCGGGAGACATGCAGACATGACCGAGACGCCTCTCCGGTCAATAACCAACAGCGGGATCTGGATACCCATGTTGGCTCCCACATGTTCCACGATGATCTCATCGGATGAACCACGGTGTCGAGGATTCAATCAATCCCGTATGCAATTCCCTTCGTCAATCGGTATGTTACTTGCCCGAGATTCGATCGTCGGTATCCCAATACCTTGTTCAATCTCGTTACCGGCAAGTCTCTTTAATCGTACCGCAATGCATGATCCCATGACTAACGCCTTAGTCACATTGAGCTCATTATGATGATGCATTACCGAGTGGGCCCAGAGATACCTCTCCGTCACACGGAGTGACAAATCCCAGTCTCGATCCGTGCCAACCCAACAGACACTTTCGGAGATACCCGTAGTGCACCTTTATAGTCACCCAGTTACGTTGTGACGTTTGGCACACCCAAAGCACTCCTACGGTATCCGGGAGTTACACGATCTCATGGTTTAAGGAAAAGATACTTGACATTGGAAAAGCTCTAGCAAACGAAACTACACGATCTTTTATGCTATGCTTAGGATTGGGTCTTGTCCATCACATCATTCTCCTAATGATGTGATCCCGTTATCAATGACATCCAATGTCCATAGTCAGGAAACCATGACTATCTGTTGATCAACGAGCTAGTCAACTAGAGGCTTACTAGGGACACTTTGTGGTCTATGTATTCACACATGTATTACGATTTCCGGATAATACAATTATAGCATGAATAATAGACAATTACCATGAACAAAGAAATATAATAATAACCATTTATTATTGCCTCTAGGGCATATTTCCAACAGTCTCCCACTTGCACTAGAGTCAATAATCTAGTTACATTGTGATGAATCGAACACCCATTGCGTCCTGGTGTTGATCATGTTTTTCCCTAGGGAGAGGTTTAGTCAACGGATCTGCTACATTCAGGTCCGTATGTACTTTACAAATATCTATGTCTCCATTTTGAACACTTTCACGAATGGAGTTGAAGCGACGCTTGATATGCCTGGTCTTCCTGTGAAACCTGGGCTCCTTCGCAAGGGCAATAGCTCCAGTGTTGTCACAGAAGAGAGTCATCGGGCCCGACGCATTGGGAATCACCCCTAGGTCGGTAATGAACTCCTTCATCCAGACTGCTTCCTGTGCTGCCTCCGAGGCTGCCATGTACTCCGCTTCACATGTAGATCCCGCCACGACGCTTTGCTTGCAACTGCACCAGCTTACTGCTCCTACATTTAAAATATACACGTATCCGGTCTGTGACTTCGAGTCATCCAGATCTGTGCCGAAGCTAGCATCGACGTAACCCTTTACGACGAGCTCTTCGTCACCTCCATAAACGAGAAACATATCCTTAGTCCTCTTCAGGTACTTCAGGATATTCTTGACCGCTGTCCAGTGTTCCTTGCCGGGATTACTTTGGTACCTTCCTACCAAACTTACGGCAAGGTTTACATCAGGTCTGGTACACTGCATGGCATACATAATAGACCCTATGGCCGAGGCATAGGGGATGACACTCATCTCTTTTATATCTTCTACCGTGGTCGGGCATTGAGCCGTGCTCAATTGCACACCTTGCAATACAGGCAAGAACCCCTTCTTGGACTGATCCATATTGAACTTCTTCAATATCTTGTCGAGGTATGTACTCTGTGAAAGACCAATGAGGCGTCTTGATCTATCTCTATAGATCTTGATGCCTAATATATAAGCAGCTTCTCCAAGGTCCTTCATTGAAAAACACTTATTCAAATAGGCCTTTATACTTTCCAAGAATTCTATATCATTTCCCATCAACAGTATGTCATCCACATATAATATGAGAAATGCTACAGAGCTCCCACTCACTTTCTTGTAAACACAGGCTTCTCCATAAGTCTGTGTGAACCCAAACGCTTTGATCATCTCATCAAAGCGAATGTTCCAACTCCGAGATGCTTGCACCAGCCCATAGATTGAGCGTTGGAGCTTGCATACTTTGTTAGCATCCTTAGGATCGACAAAACCTTCCGGCTACATCATATACAACTCTTCCTCAAGGAAGCCGTTAAGGAATGCCGTTTTGACGTCCATCTGCCATATCTCATAATCATAGTATGCGACAATTGCTAACATGATTCGGACGGACTTCAGCTTCGCTACGGGTGAGAAAGTCTCATCGTAGTCAACCCCTTGAACTTGTCGATAACCCTTAGCGACAAGTCGAGCTTTGTAGATGGTCACATTACCATCTGCGTCCGTCTTCTTCTTAAAGATCCATTTGTTTTCTATGGCTCGCCACTCATCGGGCAAGTCAGTCAAAGTCCATACTTTGTTTTCATACATGGATTCTATCTCGGATTTCATGGCTTCTAGCCATTTGTCGGAATCCGGGCCCGCCATCGCTTCTTCATAGTTCGAAGGTTCACCGTTGTCTAACAACATGATTTCCAGGACAGGGTTGCCGTACCACTCTGGTGCGGAACGTGTCCTTGTGGACCTACGAAGTTCAGTAACTTGATCTGAAGTTTCATGATCATCATCATTAACTTCCTCCCCAGTCGGTGTAGGCACCACAGGAACATTTTCCCGCGCTGCGCTACTTTCCGGTTCGGAAGGGGTGACTATCACCTCATCAAGTTCCACTTTCCTCCCACTCAATTCTTTCGAGAGAAACTCCTTCTCTAGAAAGGACCCGTTCTTAGCAACGAAGATCTTACCCTCGGATCTGAGGTAGAAGGTATACCCAATAGTTTCCTTAGGGTATCCTATAAAGACGCATTTTTCCGATTTGGGTTCGAGCTTTTCAGGTTGAAGTTTCTTGACATAAGCATCGCATCCCCAAACTTTTAGAAACGACAGCTTAGGTTTCTTCCCAAACCATAATTCATACGGTGTCGTCTCAATGGATTTCGACGGAGCCCTATTTAAAGTGAATGCGGCAGTCTCTAAAGCATAACCCCAAAATGAGAGCGGTAGATCGGTAAGAGACATCATAGATCGCACCATATCCAATAGAGTGCGATTACGACGTTCGGACACACCATTTCGCTGAGGTGTTCCAGGCGGCGTGAGTTGTGAAACTATTCCACATTTCCTTAAGTGTGTACCAAATTCGTGACTTAAATATTCTCCTCCACGATCTGATCGTAAGAATTTTATTTTTCTGTCACGTTGATTCTCAACCTCACTCTGAAATTCCTTGAACTTTTCAAAGGTTTCAGACTTGTGTTTCATTAGGTAGACATACCCATATCTACTTAAGTCATCAGTGAGAGTGAGAACATAACGATATCCTCCGCGAGCCTCAACACTCATTGGACCACACACATCGGTATGTATGATTTCCAATAAGTTGGTTGCTCGCTCCATTGTTCCGGAGAACGGAGTCTTGGTCATCTTACCCATGAGGCATGGTTCGCACGTGTCAAATGATTCGTAATCAAGAGACTCCAAAAGTCCATCTGCATGGAGCTTCTTCATGCGCTTGACACCAATGTGACCAAGGCGGCAGTGCCACAAGTATGTGGGACTATCGTTATCAACTTTACATCTTTTGGTATTCACACTATGAATATGTGTAACATCACGTTCGAGATTCATCAAAAATAAACCATTGACTAGCGGGGCATGACCATAAAACATATCTCTCAAATAAATAGAATAACCATTATTCTCAGATTTAAATGAGTAGCCATCTCGAATTAAACGAGATCCAGATACAATGTTCATGCTCAAAGCTGGCACTAAATAACAATTATTGAGGTTTAAAACTAATCCCGTGGGTAGATGCAGAGGTAGCGTGCCAACGGCGATCACATCGACCTTGGAACCATTCCCGACGCGCATCGTCACCTCGTCCTTTGCCAGTCTCCGTTTATTCCGTAGTTCCTGTTTTGAGTTACAAATATGAGCAACTGCACCGGTATCAAATACCCAGGAGCTACTACGAGTACTGGTAAGGTACACATCAATTACTTGTATATCACATATACCTTGGGTGTTGCCGGCCTTCTTCTTGTCCGCTAAATATTTGGGGCAGTTCCGCTTCCAGTGACCACTTCCCTTGCAATAAAAGCACTCAGTCTCGGGCTTGGGTCCATTCTTTGACTTCTTCCCAGTAACTGGTTTACCGGGCGCGGCAACTCCCTTGCCGTCCTTCTTGAAGTTCTTCTTACCATTGCCCTTCTTGAACTTAGTGGTTTTATTCACCATCAACACTTGATGTTCTTTTCTGATCTCCCCTTCCGCTGATTTCAGCATTGAATATACTTCAGGAATGGTCTTTTCCATCCCCTGCATATTGTAATTCATCACAAAGCTCTTGTAGCTTGGTGGAAGCGACTGGAGGATTCTGTCAATGACCGCGTCATCCGGGAGATTAACTCCCAGCTGAGACAAGCGGTTGTGCAACCCAGACATTCTGAGTATGTGCTCACTAACAGAACTGTTCTCCTCCATTTTACAGCTGAAGAACTTGTCGGAGACTTCATATCTCTCGACCCGGGCATGAGCTTGAAAAACCAGTTTCAGCTCCTCGAACATCTCATATGCTCCATGTTTCTCAAAACGCTTTTGGAGACCCGGTTCTAAGCTGTAAAGCATGCCGCACTGAACGAGGGAGTAATCATCAGCATGCTGCTGCCAAGCGTTCATAACGTCTTGGTTCTCTGGGATTGGTGCTTCACCTAGCGGTGCTTCTAAGACATAATCTTTCTTGGCTACTATGAGGATGAGCCTCAGGTTCCGGACCCAGTCCGTATAGTTGCTGCCATCATCTTTCAGCTTGGTTTTCTCTAGGAACGCATTGAAATTGAGGACAACGTTGGCCATTTGATCTACAAGACATAGTGTAAAGATTTTTAGACTAAGTTCATGATAATTGAGTTCATCTAATCAAATTATTTAATGAACTCCCACTCAGATAGACATCCCTCTAGTCATCTAAGTGAAACATGATCCGAGTCAACTAGGCCGTGTCCGATCATCACGTGAGACGGACTAGTCAAGATCGGTGAACATCTCCATGTTGATCGTATCTTCTATACGACTCATGCTCGACCTTTCGGTCCTCCGTGTTCCGAGGCCATGTCTGTACATGCTAGGCTCGTCAAGTCAACCTAAGTGTATTGCGTGTGTTCCGAGGCCATGTCTGTACATGCTAGGCTCGTCAACACCCGTTGTATTCGAACGTTAGAATCTATCACACCCGATCATCACGTGGTGCTTCGAAACAACGAACCTTCGCAACGGTGCACAGTTAGGGTGAACACTTTCTTGAAATTATTATAAGGGATCATCCTACTTGCTACCGTCGTTCTAAGCAAATAAGATGCAAAACATGATAAACATCACATGCAATCAAATAGTGACATGATATGGCCAATATCATCATGCTCCTTTGATCTCCATCTTCGGGGCACCATGATCATCTTTGTCACCGGCATGACACCATGATCTCCATCATCATGATCTCCATCATTGTGTCTTCATGAAGTCGTCACGCCAACGATTACTTCTACTTCTATGGCTAACCCGTTTAGCAACAAAGTAAAGTAATTTACATGGCGTTATTCAATGACACGCAGGTCATGCAAAATAATAAAGACAACTCCTATGGCTCCTGCCGGTTGTCATACTCATCGACATGCAAGTCGTGATTCCTATTACAAGAATATGATCAATCTCATACATCACATATATCATTCATCACATCTTCTGGCCATATCACATCACATAGCACTTGCTGCAAAAACAAGTTAGACGTCCTCTAATTGTTGTTGCAAGTTGTTACGTGGTTTGTAGGTTTCTAGCAAGAACGTTTTCTTACCTACGTATGACCACAACGTGATTTGCCAATTTCTATTTACCCTTCATAAGGACCCTTTTCATCGAATCCGTTCCGACTAAAGTAGGAGAGACAGACACCCGCTAGCCACCTTATGCAACTAGTGCATGTCAGTCGGTGGAACCTGTCTCACGTAAGCGTACGTGTAAGGTCGGTCCGGGCCGCTTCATCCTACAATGCCGCCGAAACAAGAAACGACTAGTAGCGGCAAGAAGAATTGGCAAACTCAACGCCCACAACTGCTTTGTGTTCTACTCGTGCATAGTAACTACGCATAGGCCTGGCTCATGATGCCACTGTTGGGAATCGTAGCATAATTTTAAAATTTTCCTACGTTCACCAAGATGCATCTATGGAGTATACTAGCAACGAGGGGAAGGGAGTGCATCTACATACCCTTGTAGATCGCGAGCGGAAGCGTTCCAATGAACGTGGATGACGGAGTCGTACTCGCCGTGATCCAAATCACCGATGACCGAGTGCCGAACGGACGGCACCTCCGCGTTCAACACACGTACGGTGCAGCGACGTCTCCTCCTTCTTGATCCAGCAAGGGGGAAGGAGAGGTTGATGGAGATCCAACAGCACGACGGCGTGGTGGTGGATGTAGCGGGTCTCGGCAGGGCTTTGCTAAGCTTCTGCGAGAGAGAGAGAGGTGTTGCAGGGGAGGAGGGAGGCGCCCAAGGCTGTTGTATGCTGCCCTCCCTCCCCCCCTTTATATAGGCCCCCTGGGGGGGCGCCGGCCCTGTAGATCAGATCCAAAGGGGGGGCGGCGGCCAAGTGGGGGGGAAGGGGTGCCTTGCCCCCCAAGGCAAGGGGGAACTCCCCCCCCCCTAGGGTTCCCAACCCTAGGCGCATGGGGGGAGGCCCAAGGGGGGCGCCCCAGCCCACTAAGGGCTGGTTCCCTTCCACTTTCAGCCCACGGGGCCCTCCGGGATAGGTGGCCCCACCCGGTGGACCCCCGGGACCCTTCCGGTGGTCCCGGTACAATACCGGTAACCCCCGAAACTTTCCCGGTGGCCGAAACTGGACTTCCTATATATAATTCTTCACCTCCGGACCATTCCGGAACCTCTCGTGACGTCCGGGATCTCATCGGGACTCGGAACAACTTTCGGGTTTCTGCATACATATATCTCTACAACCCTAGCGTCACCGGACCTTAAGTGTGTAGACCCTACGGGTTCGGGAGACATGCAGACATGACCGAGATGCCTCTCCGGCCAATAACCAACAGCGGGATCTGGATACCCATGTTGGCTCCCACATGTTCCAGGATGATCTCATCGGATGAACCACGGTGTCGAGGATTCAATCAATCCCGTATGCAATTCCCTTCGTCAATCGGTATGTTACTTGCCCGAAATTCGATCGTCGGTATCCCAATACCTTGTTCAATCTCGTTACCGGCAAGTCTCTTTACTCGTACCGCAATGCATGATCCCGTGACTAACGCCTTAGTCACATTGAGCTCATTATGATGATGCATTACCGAGTGGGCCCAGAGATACCTCTCCGTCACACGGAGTGACAAATCCCAGTCTCGATCCGTGCCAACCCAACAGACACTTTCGGAGATACCCGTAGTGCACCTTTATAGTCACCCAGTTACGTTGTGACGTTTGGCACACCCAAAGCACTCCTACGGTATCTGGGAGTTACACGATCTCATGGTCTAAGGAAAAGATACTTGACATTGGAAAAGCTCTAGCAAACGAAACTACACGATCTTTTATGCTATGCTTAGGATTGGGTCTTGTCCATCACATCATTCTCCTAATGATGTGATCCCGTTATCAATAACATCCAATGTCCATAGTCAGGAAACCATGACTATCTGTTGATCAACGAGCTAGTCAACTAGAGGCTTACTAGGGACACTTTGTGGTCTATGTATTCACACATGTATTACGATTTCCGGATAATACAATTATAGCATGAATAATAGACAATTACCATGAACAAAGAAATATAATAATAACCATTTATTATTGCCTCTAGGGCATATGTCCAACATTGCTGGACGTCCGCAACCAGCACCGACGCGCCCGCTCACCATTCCGACGGAGCTTTCAGCCCTGGAGCCGTTTGTACCCAGGTACACTCTGCCCCCTGTCGACGACCTCCATGGCAGACACCACGCCCGGCAGGTGTTCGGTCAAATGCCATTGAGCTCATTTTCAAATGCTATGTCGTTTTTAGAGTACGAATGATGGTGAGCTACTCGACCGTGAAGGATGAGTTGTTGTGCGATGCGTGGCTGGCCGTATCCGCATATTTCATAGTCAGGACAAGAGGGCCATCCTTCTGGGAGCAAGTGCATGAAAAGTTTCACGCAGAAAAGCACATTGCGCCCTACGACGTGTACATCATGCGACCATGCAATGTGAGGTCGTTGTCGTATTGCTGGCACACTATCCAGGTCAGCCTCATCAAGTACTGTAACTTGATCAGTCAGCTCCAGGCAAGGTGGCCATTACACGCTGGCATGGAGGAGACGATAAGTTTTACTTCCTTTTGCTAAACTTGTTGATTGATTCATTCACTCAGTGTTGGTCTACACATTTTATGTAGCCCGCACGAGCCGTCGTGTTGTACCACAGGTCAACGGGACGGCCATTTACGTGCACACACTACTGGATGAAGCTGAAGGGGAAGTATGTGTGGGAGGACATGATATGTTCATGAAAAACTTGTCGGACATCCGGGGTCTAGTCGAATTTGAGATCTTGTTGTACTAGACTTAATTTGCATGCTATGTGTGGATGATTTGTGTTATTTTCTATCCGGACTTTGATGAATATCGGCCATTTTGAATGAATTTCATCCGGTTAGTTAAAATGCGGTCTGAAATGTATGCGGCTAGTGTGGATAGTTGTCTTCCACATCCAAGTTCGCGGACTAGTCCCCTTTGTCCACGGACGAATGCAGGATGTTTTTTACGGGTTGCCGTTGGAGATGCCCTAAGCGTGTGTGCACATCCACGTGTTGTACTTTGTTTGTCTCAAAATATACAAAATGCCTTGACGCGCAAGATGATCGGTTACTCGCCAGGGGAAAGTGGAAAACCGACTCCACTCCGCTGTCACACCAGTAACGTGGGGTTCTCAGGCTTTCAAATCCCAGATTTGTTGGCTCCCGCCCTCCGGCGAAAAAGAAGGAGCCGCTCCTCAACAACAACAACAAACTAGTACAGGCAGTACAGAGGACGAGGATTTTTAAGTGGCTGGAAGCCAGCACGGGGGCAGAGGCGATCATGAAGGCGAGAATGTGGAACAGGAGGCAGGAGGGGACACCCCCCATGTGGGACGGAGATGACCCAAGATGAAATAAGCCCTAGATAAATAAACTACAGGGCCAGCCAGTGCCCTTGTCCGGGTCTCTCCCTCTCTCTCTCAGACTTTTGTAAGTATTTCATTTTTAAAACGCAGATAAAAACAGCCCCTCCCCCATTTAAAAATCCGAGGTGGTAGTAGGGCACACCATATGATGGCGCTGGTAGGGCATGCATTATGCAAGCGGTAGATGAGGAGGATTGATATAAAAGAAAGAAACTCAGCAGCAGAGTTGTCCCTACTGTGAGTGACAAGCAAGCTCCACACTGACCGCACGCAGTAATGCAGCAAAGGTAAACGGAAATCAGAGGCCACATGAAACTCGATCTGAATTCGAGTGGCAGAACAGATCAGTTTCCGCACAAACCTAAGCGAAAACAGAGAATCCAATGTCCGAGACAGGACCTAAACCTAACCTTTTTAGCTGTGCTCTGGTCTCAAGAGACTTTTTAAGATTTTGCAGGCAGATATGAGTAGATGGCTTGCGCAGACAGCAACTTACGTCACACATCGCCGGCATGGCCGGTTGGCCAAGTAAAATACGAACGCCATCATCAAGGCACCACGCCGATGAGATATACTAAGAAAAAAAACCAGGGGTCTCCTCCTTCTTTTCAGTTCAAAACCAGGCCTATCTTGAAATAAAACACCAACCAACCAAGGCGCCAGCACACAGCATAGACACCCCACCGCGGCACATTCTCGGGAAATTACGGTAGCCGCGTGTGTGTTGTTTCGTGCTTGCCATGTCCTGTTGGCGCCAAGTCTATTGTGGAAATATAACAGAATGGCCAAATTTTGCTCATCACCTTGTTTGCACATTAGCTAATCGAGTACCACTGTCTATTCCTAGAGATACTTCACATTCTTCTTCCTTCTCTCAGTAGCTACGCTACTTGGAAACCAAGCCTTGGCTTGGACGTTGGAACCATGCCACATGATGAGAGTTAGTCAAAAGTTCAGACTATGGAGTATAACAGCTATAACAGGCTAATAAATACCAAGAGAAAGTTCAATCTGAAGATATAACCAGTAGTGGTAATCCATTGTTGACATGAAATCCACATCTGTGCTGGTGCCTCTGCAGACCATATTAGGGCTCCATTGATTCAAAGAGTTTTCATACGAATTTGGGAGGATTAGAATCCTTAGGAATTTTTTCTATGTTGGTTGTTTGATTCATAGGATCGAATCCTACAAGAATTCCTAAGGATTTTTATGTACTACTCCCTCTGTAAAGAAATATAAGGGCGTTAAGATCACTAAATTAGTATTCTAAATGCTCTTATATTTCTTTACGGAGGGAGTACTTCCCATAGGGTTTCTAGCATCCACTCAAACTTCTTTAAAAGAATCCTTTGTTTTTCCTATGATGCAATCAAACAACCAAAAATCTTGTAAGATTTAGATGAGCATGACATTTCAATCCTATGTTTTTTCTATTCCAACGTTTTCAGAATCCTGCAGATCAAAAGAGGCCCTATTCTATAGCAAGTACAGGTCATCATATAGACAAGGTACTAATGTGAATTATGAGATGGACATCCATGGGACCCCTAGTCCCCTTACCAAATTTCAGTTCAGTTCTCTTTTTTTTCTCTTGTATAAAGATTCTGCTCTGTTGTCTCTAAACATCTAGGCAAAATGCACTATGGCAAGATCTGTCCCTAAGCTTTATGTCATATATTCTAGTCCTACAGAAGTTCAACCCCAAATAATACCACTAAGACTATTTAAACATTGCTAAAATAAACAGTTCAATTCAACAACAGAAAGTGCACAAGTAAGTTGCACCAGGAATAACTAAAGTAACATGAGCAGATATCAATACTGTACCATAGAACAGTTCCACTGGTTAAAATTATCCTCTCGACTCACAAGCAATCCTTGAAATGACATGATAAATGCTAAATGAGCAGAGAGTGTGAACATCGTGGTAAGAACCTAGAGCAACATCATTACACTATAGAGTCACCGACACGAATGTTGCTAAATCCACTAGTCCTAGCTAAATAAGTTGCGATGAAAAGCGATACGGGGTGTCCAACAACCAAGATAGTAGTCTCCTTCGCAACATTTTAATTGCAAGACAAAATGAACATTACTGGAGTTGAAGATGCCTGCGAACGGTGGCGGCGACCGACGATCAGCACCGCCAAGCTGATACTGAGACGAGCTCGCCACGCTGCCAATAGAGAGTGAGCGCAACCCCGCGTTTCTCGACGTGGAACCCTCGGACCTGCACCCGCTTCAAGAGGCAGTCGGCCTGTGCCTCCGCAAGATTGCTGAGCGGCACAGGTGTGAAGCCAGCAGCAGCAAACACATTCCGCCATGACACTGCTTTGTCGGTCTTGCGCCGCCCAAGCACCGCATCTTCGACTCTTGGTTGGATCAGAAACTTCTCAATCTTACAGGCAGAATCGGCGTCAATTCCAGCAGCATCAAGCGAGTCAAGGAGGAACATGCAGGATTGAAAGCAATGCAGGAAGTGCTGTGAGAACGGGAGGTCAGCACGATCAGCTCCATAGTCCATGGCGACCACAATCTTAGGACCAAGCTGTTTCACCAACCGAAGGATTACAGCCAGCGGTGGTGCACGAGCAGAGCAACCAACAGGGAGGCTCACAGCTACAATTTCGTCGCCAGTAGGAGAAATGAGCTCCGCCGGACTGAAAGCATCAAGACTGACGGCATTGAACTCGAAGGGAATTCCAAGATCAGCAGCAAACTGCGTGAGGTTATCCTGAGTAAGATGAAGCTCCAGTGGATGGTGAGAAGCATCTGAAACGAAGGCCGTCAGCTTCAGCAACGGCAAAGCCACGCCGCCAGTGCCACGGCGATGAGCAAGCTCCTGCATGAAGGAAGCCCACTGCCCGCCTACACCAAGATCGAAGTCAATGATATGGATGCAGGAAGCGGCGCTGCAGGCGATTTCGTCGAGAAGCGCCTGCGTGGCGGTGAAGTTAGCGAACTGCAGCATGGGCGACAGGTCGGAGAAGGACTTGTAGGCCGCCAGCTTGAGGGCGACGTCGAGCGGTGAGGTGATGCGGGAGGCGCCGTGGTGTCCATCGGCGAGCGCGAGGAGGAGGGCCTCCCTGAGGTAGGAAGCCGACCGGAGGAAGGGCTTCCCAAGGGGGGGAAGCTGGTGATTGAGCCGCGCCAATATCTCACGCGCGCCAGTGGAATTACCGGCCTCAGCTGCCTTTGCCGCGGCAGCCAGCTCGTCCAGCAGCTGCTGCTGCGCTGCCTCGGCAGCCGTCGTCTTCATCGCCCCGCGAAGCGGTGGCGGCGAAGGCTGGAGCTGGAACGGGAGTGAGCCATGTAGCAGGGGGAAGGCCGCCGCCGCCGACGTGCCTAGGTGGTTTCGGGTGAGGTAGAGGTCGTCTGGAACGGAGTGGTGGCGCTTGGGCGGCGGCTGGTGGAGTTGTGAGCGCTGGTTGTGATCGGAGAAGGAAGCGAGGGGCATGAAGAAGGCTGCGGCGGGAGGCGGCGGCTGGTGCTGGTGCTGGTGCTGGTACTGGTTGAAGAGGCCATGCGACTGCGGTCCGAGGAGAGGGGGCTTCGTGTCGATACCTTCGTGGAACAGCATCGGAGGCGGCGGGGGCTGGAGAGAGGCGGCCTCCGGTGAGAAAAGGCCGAAGGCCGAGGAGGCTTTGCTGCCGCCACCGCCACCCCCGCCGGTGGTGCTGTGCGACATGGCGCCGGAGGACGACAGGTCGGAGGAGGCGCCGCCGAGGTGGTGGTCGAGCGAGAAGCCGAGCGGGTCCACGGACGAGAATCCGAAGCCGCCCGCATTGTCGACGAGCGGCTGCTGATGCATTGGAAGCGGCGGGACGGGCAGCTCCAGGTCGCCAGCGGCCCCCATGATCCAGTTCAAGAAGGTCTGGTCCTGCCCGGCCGCGGCGGCCGCAGCGGCGTTGCCGAGCATGGCATCCCAGCCCTCCCCTCCATCCAGCGCCCCGGGAATGGGCGGAAGCTCACATCCGCCGCCGCCGGCGCCGTGGTCGGCCCATTTGGTGGCCTCGGCGTCGCCGGCGCTGCTCTCGGAAACCGCCGCCACGCCGGTGGAGTCAGCCGCGCCGCCGCCGAGGGACGACGACAGCGTGGATGCGGAGTTGGGCGGGCTGCTGAGCCTGCGCGAGCAGTCGAGCACCGACCGGGGCTCCACCAGCAGCTTCCCCGGCGGCCAGTAGCACAGATCCTTCCCTCCGCCGCCGCCGGCGAGGCCCACTCCCCCGCTCCGCTCGGCCCCGAACAGAGCCGCCCTCATCTACCTAGTCCCGCCGCATAACAGGCAGGCCGGCGAGATCTGGGACGGCGCGCGCGGGGGATTGATTTCCTTTGCTGGTGCGTGCGTTTGGATGTGGCTCTCCCTCCCTCCCTCGCTCCCTGCCTTGGCCCTGGCGTGCGAGAGAGAGTATACAACAGGGTACGGGGGAGGGAGGTGGGGGCGGGCAGAGAGAGCAGTGTGCGCCCTTGCCTGCCTGCCTTGTGCTGCCCCGCTGCTCTCCCCTCTCTCTCTCCTCTCTCTGTCCTCGCTGTGTGGTGGTGTGGCCTCGTCTCTCCCCTCTCTCTCTCTCTACTGCTATCTTCCCTGGATGCGTGCAACATAAAAAAGGTTAAAAAGTGTACCCCTCCTCCCCCTCT